>NC_051160.1:162161422-162207730 GCF_013339745.2 Dermacentor silvarum
CACCGAAGAGGTGTTGAAGCCGAGACACTGAACGTGCGCTGCGAGAGAGGGGCGTGCGCAAGGCCTCCACAGGAAAGACACTGGTGTAGCTAGGAAGTGCAGTGCACGGAATAGCTGGCGGACCAGCCTCACCGCAGTGTTGCCGCAGGATCTCACTCGGAACAGGCGCACTGATATGCGTCTCGACAGCCGTCAGGGCACGGCTCGCTGCTGCGTCATCTCCACGGCTTGGGCTGGGGACGCCATGTAACTCGGGTGGGGGTGGAGTGCATGCCGATTTTTTGGTGTGCTGGGTCGTGGATGCAAGGTAGTCGTTGCTGAGCAGTAGCGGGCTCATCAGTTTTGTAGTTGATGGTGCGGGCAGTGTGGCGGGAGGTTGTTCGTCGTCGGGGAACAAACGAGACACGGAAGGTGCAGTAGTCGCATTGTCTCCGCACAGTGGCTACTCTGGTGTAGGTGCGGCGGAAGATTCCCGAGCAGTGGCGCAGCTCTCACCAGGCGCCGATGGCGAAGAGGACAACGTAGGTTTAGACACTCCTTCAGAAGCGTCAGCCATTGAAGGAAACTGTGGCGTGCTGCGTAGTTGATCATGAACTGGTACGCAAAAGTGTTGAAAGAAGGCGGTCTTGAGGCCCTCGTACATGTTCTGGTCTATTGGTGGAAGGTAAAGACGAGAGAAGACGTCGGTGGGAATTTCTCGCTTGAGGGGTAGGTACTGATATAATCTCGACCGGGTGAGGTGGGTCGTCACCGCAGGAATCAGGAGACGACGAGGAAGGCGGGCATCGTGATGATGAAAAATAGAAAAGATTGTATTCACTTCATTGGTACATGGTTTTGACTCTATCCGAGTCTCGAGCGGTTCTCATTAACACGGGGGCCAGGACGACCTTAAATCCCCTCGTGGTGGCCGATGTTTTCTTCGGGGAAGTCCTCTCTCCGGTGGTCAAGTTGACGACCTCCTCGCCCTCGGGTCCTCCTCCTTGGTAGCTCGCCGTTTTCGTCTGCTCCGTAGAGGTGAGAGCTCTCTCGGGGCTGAAGGGGATGAGGTACGCGCTTGCGCGCGTACCTCATCCAGGTTGCCTCTTTCAGCCGCATTTCTACTCGCGGAGACGCGCCCTGTTCGGTTGTCAGCCGCCTTTGGCGACGTCTCCGTTTTCTCAACCACCATAACGAGCCCTTAGAAGTTCAGCATGGTGGCCTGTTTCCTTGGCTTACGGGCTGCGGCGTGTCTGTCTCGAATTTGCGCTGTGCTAAATAATTTACTTCGCTCGTTTGCGCTGTCTGAAAAATTTTTGCCTCGCCAGGCGGTCACCGAATGTGCCTCTGCAATCGTCGATCGTCCGGGTCCTGCCCGGTTTGGCCGCCATATCAGTCTCCTCTCCTTTGGACGATTTCGGAACCCCGCTCAAATGCGGAGGTACAAGGGAGTTTTTCAGCGCCTCCTTGACCTTTTTAGGGCTGCTAAAACAAGCCTTGTCTCCGCAAGGAACGTGCTCCGGAATAGCCACTGCTTCTACCTTCGCGACGTAATTGCTCTCTTCTGCCGCGATTCCTTTATTAACAACCTTCAAATGGTCTAAATAGCCCTCCGAATGTGACGGCTCCAAATCAGTTTCTAATTCCTCTACCAGCCTCTGCTGCGGTATGCCCACTGAGCCGAATGCCTCCTCGCTAGCACCTTTTTCCCCGCTTTCATTAGCTATGTGCTGCGCTTCCTGAGTGCCTATGTCATGAGGCCTTTTCCTTTCTTTATTGCCTTGCCTTATCTCCGCCGCGATCTCATGAGCCTGGGGACGCGGGAGAGCTTGGGCCGTATAGTCGCCAAAACTCAGACCCTTTTTCTTTAGCAGCATTTCCGAGCGATTTGAAAATAAGTAGGGGTATTGTTTGGACAGATTCTGCGATACCGCGGCTTCAGTCATCAATAGTCCGAACGGCCCCTCGATCTTTACGCTGGCTATGGGCAAGCAAACACTATCCTACTCAACTACCTGCCGGATCCACGCATGTTCCCCGGTAAAATCCTCAGGTCGCACATACGCAGGGTGGACGATGTCCATTGTCGCAGCCGAGTCCCTAAGTACCCTGCATGGCGTTCCGTTCACTGCGAGGTCGCGAAGGTAGGGCTCTAAGAGCTCCAAGTGGCCGTCGTCATTTACGAAAGAAAAAACAATCCTAGGCTTCCGACAGCCGATCGCAAGGTGTCCAGGCTCCTGGCAACGGAAACAGACGACCGGTTTTCTAGCCTCAAACGCCCTTTCTGTTTTTCTTTCGTCTTTCGCTGCACTGTTATTCTGGCCTAAATTATCTGTCGGCATGTCTTTGCTCTCACTTCCAGCTTTCTCTTTGTGAAAGGAGCGCCTGTTTTCCTCTTTGCCGAATTTAGTCAACGGCCTGACGCGCGTTTTCTCGGATTCGCGACGTGCGGCGAATTCATCTGCTAGCACTGCAGCACGTTCTAAGCCCTTCTCGCCCGACCTATCTTGAATCCACAGGCGCATCTCTTCGCTCAAGGACCCATAGAACTGCTCCATGCAGATTAGCTCAACAACCTTGTCGTGACAACCGAACGCATCTTCCCCTTTTAGCCACTCAATTAAATTGGCTTTCAGTTTGTAAGTGAAATCTCGAAAAGACTCGCCCGGTGTCCTAGCTGCCTCCCGAAAACGGCGGCGGAAAGCCTCCGCTGAGAGCCGATATTTCCTTAGCAACGCAGCTTTTACTTTCTGATAATCTTCTGACTCGTCCTTCGTTAGCCTTGCAATTATTTCGGTTGCTTCGCCAGGAAGAACGGTCAGAATCTGTTGCGGCCAACTCTCTAGTGCCAACCCGTTTCTCTCGCAGGTTCGTTCAAAAATAACGAGAAACAATCCCATGTCATCGTTCACCTTGTACGATGGCATGAGATCCCTTATCTTCACTCCTACTTCACCTGAACGTCTTTCATCAATTGAGAGGTTATTTGCTGATTGCCTGGCCAGATCCCGCTGCACGTCTAGTTCTTTTAGCTTTAGTTCGTGAGCTCTCTGTTCCTCGCGTTCCTTTCTTTCTGCAGCTTCCTTTTGATCAGCTCTCTGCCTTTCTCTTTCTTCTGCAGTGTTTTGTTCAGCTTTCTCAGCTCTTTGCCTTTCCCTCTCCTCTGCAGCGTTTTGTTCAGCTTTCTCAGCTCTTTGCCTTTCCTTCTCTTCTGCAGCGTTTTGCTCAGCTTTCTCAGCTCGTTTCTCTATCTCTTCCCATGCTTCTGAAATTTCGTCCTCAAGAGCCCCGCACTTCTCAATCGCCTCAATAAGCTGTGGCTTTCTCTGACTTTTCCCGACCTCAATTCCCAGCTCTTCACAAAGTAATAACAACTCTGGCTTTTTCCGTTTGCCCAAATCCATGGTCAATCCCGAACGAGGACTTTCTTACTCTGCTGTGACGTGAGGAAGCTTTCAACAGGAGCCTGCACGTACAGAAACTAATTCGCCGTTTTAGAAAACACACAAGCTAAAACCTGGCAAATTCTCAAAGAAAGTCAAGCGCTCACCATTCTGCTGAAGCCAGGACGAAGGGTGGACTATCCCATTGCTGCCGACCAGCTGATATAATCTCGACCGGGTGAAGTGGCTCGTCACCGCAGGAATCAGGAGACGACGATGAAGGCGGGCATCGTGAGGTTGAAAAATAGAAAAGATTGTATTCACTTCATTGGTACATGGTTTTGACTCTATCCGAGTCTCGAGCGGTTCTCATTAACACGGGGGCCAGGACGGCCTTAAATCCCCTCGTGGTGGCCGATGTTTTCTTCGGGGAAGTCCTCTCTCTGGTGGTCAAGTTGACGACCTCCTCGCCCTCGGGTCCTCCTCCTTGGTAGCTCGCCGTTTTCGTCTGCTCCGTAGAGGTGAGAGCTCTCTCGGGGCTGAAGGGGATTATCTCGTCACGGGAAAAGCGCTGGGGCTTGCTTCCCACATTGGAGAGATACAGATTCCAGGCATAACCTGCCGATGACTCCTTCGCGGAACTTTTGGAAGTGTCAGACCTCTGTCGGGCGGTCAAGTTGGCGACCTCCTCTCCCTCGGGTCTTCCTTCTTGGTAGCTCGCTGTTTTCGTCTGCTCCGTTGAGGTCAGACGCTCTCTCGGGGATGAAAGAGGATTATCTCGTCACGGGAAAGGCGCTCGAGCTTGATTCCCACATTTGACAGGTGCAGTTCCAAGCCGATCATAACAGTACCGCCAGAGCTGCAACGACAGCAGCGCATACTTTCATTGAAATCCCCCATACAACACACAGAACAGCATACGTTTCAATCCCCTTCTGAAAGGATGCAACTTAAAGTCGAAAAAAAAAACGTCGCTGGAGCGAGTCTGACCCCGCTATACGAGCGCGCGAAGCCGCAGCTAAGCGTCGACAACGAGCCGAAGAAGCCGAACTGCCAAAGCAGCGACGCGACGATGCGAGACGGCGCATCACCAAGTGTGCAGCAGGCTTTGGCCTTCACAGGTTACAGGAGTGTAACATGCTGCCGAACATTTCTTTTTCCACCAATACTCCAAAGGTGCCTTGCTAATCTCGACTGCTGACAAGTTAATGCTTTTATCCGCTTTAAATACCAGCGCTTCTGGAACGTGGACATGCTCCGCGGGCATTGCTAGTGACTATCTTGGTGCTCCACAGTGGTGTGGTCAGTCGTTTCCGGGCTTTTGCTGCATCATTTTGTGGCAAACATTTGCTCCGACATGTTTTCATTCTCAGGTAGCAAGCTCAGGCATCAAATAAAACCGCTCTTCGAGCGTCACCCGGTAGTCGAGGAAGCCAGTAAAGCACAACGCAACCAAGACGAAATGCTCATATGCAGGCGGAAGCTTGAAGAGGTCGACAGCAGTCGAACAAGGGATGTGTCAGGGTGGAGCTGACTCTTCGACAAGGAGAACTGTTGTCGTCAGGACTTTGGCGCCGTGACGAGGGCAGATCGCCTTGTCGAAACGCTGGCTCCACGTATAGGCTTTTCTTGCTCACCCGCTGTTGCTGACCTAAAAGCAGAAGTGAAGAACTACCAGGCGGCTTTATCAGTCAGATAGTCAAAATATGTTTTGAACAGCCAACCAAACACACGGCTTGCTAACGCATGTGTCTGCTTTCTCTTTCTTTTTTTTATCTTTGTGAGCAGCATCTATTATTTATTCGTTATGTTGTTCCTATCTCTGAAAAAGATAGGGCTGCTTCAGAAAATCAGTGTTAGTGCACAGGTCCTGCAGCGAACGGTCAAGTGGCGGTATGCCAGTTGCAAGTTCGAGCTCGTGTCATCGTTGCCTTCTTTTAATGTGTGCCTGTGTTTAGCGCGTTTCCACGCCATGAACATACAGCGCTATACGAACTTATTGCACAGTACTACGTTACTTCGAATTCTCCTAAGATGCAAAAGGTGAGCTCGCTCTCGTGACTCCCGTGCGAAGTAATTCAATCAAAACTGCGGCTCTCGTGCAAGCCGGAGAAAGTGTGACTCTTTCAGAAGCATCCCACACACTGTGACTATTTCACGGCCGGCTGCGGTAGTTGAATGGGTGTGGCGCTGAGCTGCTCCGCTCAAACTCCGCTCAAACCCTGGCTGCGGCGGCCGCGTTCCATTGGAGGCGAAATGCGAAAACCCATTTTTATTGATATTAAAATTTATAATAAAAAAGCCAGGGAGGTCAAATCTAGTACACAGTTCCAACACTTTCCGATCATTCGGATCGGGAGGTTGCTACGGATTGTAGGTATCACTTGCTGCATCCAGTCCGCAGCGTTTAGCAAAACAGACCAAACCCTTTACTGAGTCAACATTAGCTTACACGACTCGAGTGCGTGTAACGCCGCCAACTTACTCTCCAAACGGCCTACAAATCAAACAGGCCCTACCACATTCCATCGTACTACTGACCCCTGACCCCACACTGCGCCTCCTACCTCGCGAAAACCACCTCTGCCTTCAGACACGCGCTCTCATTCCTACGTGCTGAGGTGACGAGCGGATGCTACGCAGGCTTCGCTGGGGGGTCGCCCTAATACCTCACGTCACGGAAAAGTGGAATGGAAACAGCAGTATCAATGAAGCAAACAAATAAACCATTACATCCTCTCTCTGTCATCAAGATCATGAACTCGTGGACACGTCACAGTTATCGTGGACTTGTCCAGCTACTGGAAGCACCAGACTCCATCATGCAGCCCAAGCGAAAGTTAGCATGCAAGAAGGAGAAGGCCTACAGACATGGCTGAACGGCACCTGGTATCTAACACTCTTCTGTCACATCTGGGAGACCGATTGGGATTCCCCGCTGTGACCATTTGAACGTGGTGATAATCATAACTTATTCCATCACAGGCCTTGACGGCATCCCATGAATGAAGGTTTTACTTCTACTATCAGCCTGCCAGCCAACCCCCACAGGCGCCCAGGCCTCGTCCTTACATAGTGTATCTTAGTTGGCAGGGCGCATGTGCCAACTAAAATAGTGAGTGCGCGAGGTGGCCATGGGGCGGCGCTCTACATATTCCCCCCTTAAAAAAAAAGAAAACGAGCAGATTTTTGTCTACAAAACCACCAGTTGCCTCTTCATCTGTACCGGAGGTTTGTCATGTCTTCGACGGGGGCGAAATGCAAGAACGCCCGTGCCCCGCGCATTGGGGGCACGTTAAAAAAACCCAGGGGGTCAAAATTCCCCACTATGGCAAAGTCCCCCACTACGGCTTGCCTCATAATCAGATAGTGCTTGTGGCACGTAAAACCCCAGAACTAAAAAAAAAAGAAAAGCAAGCTATGTCTTTTTATTAAAAAGATTTTAAAAAGTTGTAAGAGCAAGCTACCCTGAAAAACATTTGCCAAGAACGAAGTGAAAAATAAATTCCAGCAGAAGCCATCTGACGACGGCTCTCGACAGTAGTGCTGAAGACACGTATTCAGAATCTGTAGCAGCCATAATGAGACTTGTTTGCTTCGGCTGCATGTGACATAAACTGTCTCCGGTATCTGCCAACTTTGCCACGGCGCTCACTTGTCAAGGTCGGCCATGAGCGTGACGGCATGACGAGACAAACGTATGACGACGACGCAGTGACGATGAAAGAACGACATCGATGGAAGGCGCTGTGACGGTAGGACGACAAAGAGATGACTCTTAAATGATGACAGCGTGACAATGAGGAAATGAAGACAATGCCATGGCGATGACTACATCACGAAGGCTGTATGACGACGAATGCGTGAAGACGACAGTATGACGAAAACCGGATGACGAATCTGTAATGACGACGACGGTGTGACAACGAATGCATGATGACGAATGTCCTACCACGACGCAATGATGACGATGACATCACAACTGTAGTTTAATCATGATTGAATGACGAAAGCATGATTACAATAGAATGACGAAGAACCAATGGCGTCGAATAATGTAAAACCAATGCCGTTGATGGCATGAAGATAAATGGATGACGTTTGCCAACTGATGGTTTAGACATTATAAAAAAGATCACCAGCCCTTCCCCTGTCGAGAAAATGCAGGTAAGCGAAGATTGTCGTCTCTGTATCTGACCTTCGTGGTGATATTCTTTCTTTCTCTCTCTCTTTCCTTATATATATATATATATACACACATATATTATATCTTTCTTTGTCGCTCTCTTTCTTTCTCTCTATCTGTGTCTCTCTCTTTATTTCTATCACTCTCTCTCTATCTTTCTCTCCCTCTCTCCTTATTTCTTTCGTTCGCTCTCTCTTTCTCACTCTTTCTTTCTCTTTCTTCCTTTATCTCTCTCTTTCTCTCTTTCTTTTTTGTCCCTTGTATGTGCCATTGAGCTCGGACCTTTTCTGCACATCGCAAGGATCGGCCCACTTTTCAGCGTGACACTGCCGCCGCCACAACCACCGCCGACACTTGCGAGCCTATAAAGCTTCGCTTAAAACAACGCAACAGCGGACGTAGGACAAAAACATGAAATGAATGAACACAAGCGCTGACTTCCAACTGAGGGTTTATTAAAAAGGGAAACACGCACGCGTAATGCTGGACGTGGGATCGTTCCCCACCTGCGGCCAGTTGTTTTTCATCCATTTTCATTTCTATTAATTCCTTCAATTCAATTAGTAAGTACAAGTAATTTCCCCTATGTTTTCCTTGGTGTCATTGTTTGTTGGCCTATTATGATATGATTAATAAAAATCAGGGCCCCTCGGTTCCCTTTCTTCTTGTTCATTAGATAAGGAGGGCTCGAATCCGGCAACATTGATGCCTTCAGTTAGCACATGTGGGTTTATTGACCAGTTGCCATCACGGAAAATATCACGTACTCGTGAAACCTGCAGCAGAAAGTATGTTCCACATCCGCCAGTTAGGTGTGTGAGTGGTGGCGCTGGCTAACACTCCCAGGGTTAGTTCGAGTTGCAAAACATAAATACCCCAGAAAGTGAATGGGAAAACGGCTCCGCGGTAGCCCAATGGCGAGAGCATCGCACGCGTAATGCGAAGACGTGGGTTCGTTTCCCACCTGTGGCTAGTTGTTTTTCATCCATGTTTATTTTGATTAATTTATCATTTCTTTTATTCAGTTAGTAAGTCCAAGTAATTTCCCTGTCCTTGGTGTCATTGTTTGTGGGCTTCTTATGATATTATTACACAAAAAGGGAGACAAATTCACAGTTTCTAACTACCTACCTGCATCGATAACATGCACATGCTGCAGGCTACTGGAGCATACGAGCATTCAATCAGGTTTTATTGACGCGAAATAAGTTGGCACGTGATGACACTGGCCCCTTGAGGTGAGGACGACGAAGTTCGTGGTTGCGCGCGCGCTCTCCGAGGACCAGCCATTGCTAAAGGCAGGCGTTTTTTTTTTTTTTGCCAATCTGTCGGTGGTCAACTATTTTAGCTGAACTAGCTGGGTGACAATATTTGGTCCTACTAAACTGATAGCAACATTTTATCACCGCATCAGCACGAGTTCAGGAAAGGGATGTCTACTGTCATGCAATTAGTGACAGCTGTATCTGAATTTGCAATGACACTGGATGACGCTGGTCAAGTAAACGTGCTCTTATTAGACTTCTGCAAAGCATTCGATAAAGTTGAGCACGGAAAATAATCTATAAGTTCGAAAGCATTGGTCTTGCTGGCTATCTCGTTAAGTGGACAAGTTCATACCTTATGAACTGAGATCAGTTCGTGGAAATTAATGAAAATTTTTCTAATGTCCTCGCTGTCCAGAGGGCCCGCGACGCGACGGTCAGGCACGGCCTGCCCGTGCCGACGTGGTAGCGCCCCGCGGTGGCTCCTATCCCGTAAGGGGTTCATGGAGTCGCTTCTCAGGACCTAAAATAAAGTTCATTGCCTGCCTGCCTCGCTGTAACCTCTGGGGTGCCGCAGGGTAGTGTATTAGGCCCTCTGCTTTTCTATTGCACATTAATGAACGATTTAACCCAAGTAATTCCTGACACTGTTTCCATTCGTCTCTTTGTAGATGACCTGCATTGTTTATAAAAGTATAATATCAATTAGCGAGCATGATCACTCGAACAATCTATATTTTTCATAAAACAGTGGTGTACTGACGGGGATATGGAGCGTAACACACATTCCACAGTCCTTCTAGGAATAACTTATAAGAGGCATGTCAGTTCATTTCAGTATCGCTTGCACAAGTGTCCTATTTGCGTAGTTTCCAATTACAAATATATTGGTGTAACTCTTGCCAACAATCTTATATGGAGTACCCACATCTCAAATATTTCTTCATCAGCTTTTACAAATCTGTTTTCTCAGACGTAAACTCAAAGATGATACGTCAAATCTGAAACTTCTGGTTTACAACACATATATCAGATCTAAACTTGAGTACGCTTTGACCGTCTGGGACCCTCACAGCAAATATATATATATATATATATATATATATATATATATATCGCTTTGAACAAATGCACAGAAAAGCAGTGAGGTTCATCTTTGGTAAGTACACAAGAACAGACTCTGCCGCTAACCTTATGTCTGCCACCGACGTTCCATCACTACGAACCCGCAGGAAGATCACTCGTTTACTGCTCCTATATAAACTTTTATACGACCAATCAAACCTCAGCCCTTTGCTGTGTGCGAAACAAACCAGCACTAGACAAACACGTCATAGCCGCAACCATTCTCTTCAGCCAATCTTTGCAAAAACAGAAACTTTTATGCACATGTAGCCTTTATCCAAGGACAATTTCTGACTGGAATTGCCTCCCCCCCCCCCTCTCCCCAGAAAGCGTAGTTAAATCTTCAAACTTCAACCAGGCACTGCATCATTATATCTTTGGTTGATGGCGGGACAAGTTGATCTTTCTTTTCATTGTTCATTTGTCACCTTGATGTATAGATGTACAGATGACGTATAGATGTATGGTTGTATGTTTTTTGTCTTTACATTGCCTCTGTTTGTATTGCGGGTGACTTGTACTTTCATTCGCTTGCTTGTACGGTCTACTTATGTATGCCACTACTGCTAGGGCGAAAATGCTGGCCTGCAGTATAGTGAAAATAAATAAATAAATAAATAAATAAATAAATAAATAAATAAATAAAAATAAATAGTGGGAACAAAGAGGACAATGGAGATTTACAAGAATGAGAAGAAAGAAATTAGAAGGGAAAATCTGTACGATAACACAAAAGGCATTGCCTTGCTATTTGACGCTCGAGCTGCTTGGCTAAAGACAAAAACATGCCGGAGCAAATATTTGTCACAAAATGTAGCATGTGCATGCTGCACCAAAAATCTGCAGACCACTCAGCAGCACATCCTCATGGAATGCGAAGGGATTCACCCAGTGAGAACAGTAGGTAACGTACACCTTCCAGAAGCCCTTGAGTTTAAAGTGGACGGAAGCATCAACCGGTCAGAAGTCGAGATAAGCAAGATACGTTTAGAGTACTGGTGAAAAAGCAGGGAAGAGATTGATATGACCGGATCCGTTTAACACATGGCGCTACAAGCTAGATAGAGAAGTGTTGAGCAAGAGAAAGATTTAGCAGATGTATACAAAAATGCTAGAAAGATCAGCGTGTACAGTATACGTGATTAACTGAAGCAGGCTAAGTCACTATTTGCCACTTCCCCGTTTCAAAGAGGATTCCAATAAATCATCATCATCATCATTAGCTGCCGCCTTCCACAGAGATTGGGATGTTTTTGCTGAGAAGCATGCTTTGCCACCTACCGAATTTTTTAGACTGCCACCAAAACGTTTCCCAGCTTATAGGCATGTATCACAAAATTCTGAAGCTTTATAGCAAACTGATGTGCTTTTTTTCATTTTTACGGCTCTTTGTACTTTTATCAACCTGCTTATATTTCATCTGGCCAAACCACAGCCTTAGACATGACAGACGGTCCCCCTGTGTGATCCTGTTCAGTGAATATTCGCTTGTACAAGCTTCAACAGGAACAGACTTCCTGGATCCAAAGCTCAAATTCCGATTGTTATTAATTTTGCATATTCAGCTACTGCTTTTGTTACGCGTACAGGCCTTGACAACATTTGAAATAACCGTAATGTACAAGATGCTCTTTAGGCTTGGGAAAAATACAAACCTGATAAAGACGACTCAAGCACACTGACCAAGCGCGGTGAGGTGCCATGTCGAAAGCGGTTAAGGTTTGCTTGGCCATACGTTGAACGGTACATTCGACTGGACACTTTCGAGCGCATTTTAGTGCTCTCGCGATGTAATTTACATCGGCTGGCCTAAATCAAACACTCGGAACAGATTCGCCTGGTTTATTCACAGTGCCAAGAAACATTTTAGAGTGCTTCGAGGTGCTCTCATTTTTGAGCATGTAGCACCCCCGAGATCCGACAGAATCACGTGGCTACTACGACTGCTCTGGGAGCAGTATCAACGTTCGGTAGGGGCAGGAGTTCTCCGACTTCAACCTCGAGAGGGCTCTCAGTCGCAGCAAACCGATTGAAGAGCGCGGTAGGAACTGTCGAATGTGCCATCGCACAATGGAATGAGCATGCACCCTACTCCAGATGTTAGACTGGAATAACGATCGTCTTGCTTAGCAGCCTTTAGATTTGCGCGAATGCACAAAACTAGCGAACGTATCTAGATGCTTCCGGCTTCTTGGCGTGTTTGGGACGCCGCTCTAATTGCGGTCCTCTGTCCCGACGGGGCCGCGACGCAGGCGCCACGGCCTTGCCGGTGCGAGTGGGGGTGACGTGCTTTCGTTTGTGCACTGACACAGTGATTTATGTCTGTCGGAGAAGGCCTATTCTTGTACTACTTTGTTGTGACGCCTGAATCACAAGTGTAGCGTTTCTCTGCAACCCGGAAGGGTAGTTAGCTAAAACGTTAAACATGAACGAGAACCAATTATCACTTCGAGTTTAAATATAACACATTTTCTTAGACTTCATTTACTTTTTAATGCGAATAACACTCGTGACATTGCCAAACTAGTTTTGTTTTCAGCTATCTATCAGCCATTGTCCAAGGCTGATCCCGAAGATACTGCAGTTGTAAAATGTCGGCCCATCACGAAGGTGACAGTGTAATAATGTGGGCCGGACCTTTTTGACGGCGCTCTTGAATTGAAGCGTAAAACGCTTCAGAACTTATCCCAATTTATTTTCGTCTCAAAAGAATGCTATTCGCATACTGGATAGTCATCAAGATGAATTCATCGTTGGGATAGTTGGTCTTGCATTTTTGATGAGGAAGATTAGCCCAAAAAAAGACAATGTACACAGTAAGGGTAGACAAAGACGAGCGCTACGCAACAATTTAATAGCAGGATACGTTTCACGTATATATCACATTGTCACGCATGCGCATAATAAAAATACAGAAACATAGCAGGAAGAACACGTGTGTGTCAAAGATGGTTGCACGAAAAGTCAAATTTTGAGTTCAGAAGTGCTATTGACGGCTCACTTATACAACGATGTATGCTCTTTTTGATACATCATCGTCACGATCAGCCTATTTTTATGTCCCCTGCGGCACGAAGGCCTCTCCCAGGGATCTCTAATTCTTGCGCTTGCCGATTCCAACTTGTGCATGCAAGATTCCTAATTTAATTACCCCGACTAATTTTCTGCCATCCTCGACTACGTTTCCCTTCCCTTGGCACCCATTCTTCAACGCTAATGGTCCTCCGGTTATCGGCCCTACGCATTGCACGGGCTGCCCAACTCTATTGTTTTCTGTTAATGTCAACTAGAATATGGGCTATGCCCGTTTGCTCTCTGATCCGCACTGCTCTCTTGTCTCATAACGTCTCTTGCTGTCTCTTCCAAAGCATGTCTAGAAGAAGCGTCACCGCTCTTTCCCAGAGTGGTAGACTCCGAGAAGCGAGCCTCATAAGCCACACGCAGTAGCACATGCAGCCTTGAGCGGTCATTCACGAAACGTTCCGCTTGGCCGATTCACGTTTTACAGCAACACATGCGGATGGCATAAACTACACCTTTAGAGCACATTAAAAAGGACTTATCGTGCTTTGTACGGCAGCCTCGTCTGCTTTCAGAGCAACTTCGAGGCCATATGGTATGGTATAAGCTTTATTCAGGTCCTGTAGATCAACCCTTAGGATGACGCAGGCGGCTCCCACGTCGGGACAGAAAGGTTTAACCTTACCGCCGTGTCGTGGCCATAGCTCAGAAAACTTATTGAGGGCAGCAAACACTAGAGACACCCGATGACTAATAGCAACATTTAAAATTTTGGGTGACATTTTGTGCACATATGTTATAATCTCCGGCCTCAGGTTAGGATGTTGCGCTTCTGTATGTAACCTTCGTGATCCATGATTTACTTTTTGCAGAACTGTCTCGAGTTCAGCATTCAGGACCGACAAAGGGAAGCGAGCTGTCGAAAGGTGAGCTGCTTGTCCATTAAACCTAGACCGCATTTGGTGAGACCACGATTTACGCAGAGCCGAGTCTAAGCAAAACATAGCTACCACTCGTCTCACCATCTTCGAACGCACAGAATCATAAGGTAATATTTGCTTCAAAGCACACGGTTAATAAGTCCAGCACACATAACCTTAACCAAAAGAAATCTTTAAGTTTATGAACCACATGCCCATGGCGTCAGCAAGCTCATGCATAAAAACAAGGCCTTGACTTTGATTCTGTAAGAACAAGGCCTTGACCTTGGTTGTTAAAAGCTTCTAAATTGAGAGCATGGGATGTAAGGTCACCCTGTTTGTCTAAAAGTACTAAAATATAATCAACATGCCTAAAAGCCTTGAAAGCTTGCCTCCCATTCAGAGCACGCTCCCAAGACCTACCAATAAAACACAAAAAAGTCACCTACGATCGGAGCAATAGATGAGTCAAAACAAGCGCCCCGACGCTGCAAAAACGCTGCTTGATACAAAAAATCACCCTCAAATTAAACTCAAGTAACGTTAGAAGTTGTCCCTTGACAGGTCTGCCGAGTTCTGAAAGTCAGTCATTGCTTTAAATACACTCCCTTAATGAGGAAATCAGAAGCTTATCCTGCGGGATACAGTAGAAACTATTTACATCAACAGAGAAACCGTAATTAATTCCGTCATTACGTATAACAGATTGCGCAACCTCAGAATAATTCTTGGCACGGAAGGGATCGTCCACCCACTAGTATTTCAGCATGCGAGAGGCAGGTTCAACTAAAGAAAGAACAAGGGAGCCAATTTGACCAACCAAAATGCTCTTTTATTTTCCCCAAAAAAATTTTTTACCTTGTTTTTTTTTCGAAAAATCGCGGTGTACAACCTGATCCTGCCTTAAAGATAAATAATTTCTTATTTACAGTCCAACAGGAATACAAATTTCTAGGTATATTTGACAGAAAGCTCAACTTCCGAGTGCGCATTATTTATTCAAGGTTAAAGCAAAAAGGACTCTTAAAGTACTAAATGTTCTGTCTGAAAAACATTGGGTCTCTGCTCGAAGATTTCTTCTACAAATACGCAAACTGCTCGTGCGCTGCATACTTGATTATGGCTGTGTGGTGTACGGCGCTCCCAGACAGTCGTACCTCAAGACACTTGACCCCGCACATAACCATGGACTACGCCTAGCGTGGGTCGGTTACAGGACATCGCCCATTTCCAGTTTGTACGTTGAGTGCAACGATCTCCTAGCAAGAATGCAGAGTACTATGTTGTGCGAGTTCGTAAATATTTATACCGATGTACTGTGGCGCAAAGTCTAAAATCCGCGGAATAAAAGCGGGGATAGAAAGAACGACAGCCTTGCACGGCATGATGCAGGGAAGATTACACGCGCATAATAATAATGTCAGAAAGTTGCACAGATAGCTGAGCAGGCATTCTGAACACAAAATCATTCAAAACATACCAGTCGCATTCAAAGTTAGTATTCTAGCTCTTGCTCATGCCTTTGGTTTGAAATGGCAGCAGGAATGGACTTCCGTACACGATAATTAACTCCGCCTCATCAAGCCTGTTCTTGGAGAGTGGAAGACTTGTCAGCACCAAGAACGCTTTACTGAAATGATTTTATCCAGGCTTTACGCACCTCATACACATACCTACCTCACGCACCTCACGCATGCACCACACGCAGACAACTCTGCGGCCCTAGTTCGGGCGCGTCACCCGTGCAGGTATCCCAGTGCAGGTTATTGCGTTGTGCTGCTGAGCTCAAGGCAGAGTGTTCAATGCCGGCCGCGGCGGCCGCGTATCGTTGGGGGCGAAAGGTAAAACATTCGTGTACTTATATTTATGTGCAACTTTAAGAAAATATAGGTGGTCAAAATTAGTTACGAGCGTTTGACGCCTGGTCACTATATGATAATGAGGCATGTCGTCGTGGGAGACACTACAGCGTGCCTTATAATAATATTCTGACGAGGCGACAAATAGATGCAAAGAAAAGCACGATTTGTAAACAGACTATTTACAGAGATGGCCAAGATGGTTGAACACGCGCAACGTCCCAGACATATCGTCGTCTTGGTTATAGTTCAAGGAGGTGGCTCGTAACATATAACCTCCCCGGTAGGCGCAGAGACGTCTTGGAGCAGGCAAATTACACAAGGTGGAGGTGGCGGAAAAGTACAGTTTCAACTTTGATACGTGCACGAGGTCACGAGATGACAGGGTAAATGGTGAAAAACTGTCCCAGGCACGGTGATCTTCAGGCGCGGACATCACCAGCATATCGGTTAGGGTGCGATTCAGCCTCTCGGTGTGTCCGTTCGTCTGCGGATGGTATGCAGTGGTGAGCGTTTGCTCCACAGAACAAGAATGAAGGAGGTCATTGACGACTTTAGAGAGGAAGTAGCGGCCTCGGTCAGTGAGCCATTGTCTAGGGGCACCAGGATGAAGCACAACGTCATGAAGAAGGAAAGCGGCGACGTCAGTGGCGCAACTAGCCGGCAAAGCTCGCGTGGTGGCATACCGCGTAGCATAGTCGGTCGCAACTGCAACCCACTTGTTCCCTGAAATAGACGTAGGGAATGGGCCGAAGAGATCAAGACCGATGCGGTAGAATGGCTTCTTGGGTATGTCAATGGGCTGCAGGAGGCCTGCTAGCAACGTCGAGGGCCGTTTACGTCGCCGACAAAGGTCACGTGTAGCAATGTATCATCGAACAGATCGGTACAGAATAATCCAGAAAAACCGGCGCCGCACGTGGTCGTATGTTCTGGATACTCCAAGATGGCCAGAGGTTGAGGCATTGTGGAGTTCTTTGAGAACAGTAGCACGAAGTTGCTTGGGGAGAACAAGCAGAAGCTCTGGGCCGTCGGGAGCGGTACTACGACGGTAAAGAATATCGTCGTGAATCTCAGACGGAGCAATGGATCGAGCTGACGAGAATGGAGGCGGTCGATTATAGATCGTAGCTTAAGGCTTTTCCGTACAGCGCGGATGTTGGCGAGATCTGAAATAGCCATCACCAGTATAATGCTCGGCGGTGTCGGGAGAGTCGACAGGGTAGTGTCATAAACAGTCAGCCTATTGGTGCATCCAGACAGACTTGTAGAGAACATCAAAGGTGTACTCCTGGAGTCGTAATGACCAGCGACCAAGCCTTCCTGTAGGATCCTTCAGTGACGAGAGCCAGCAAGAGGCGTGGTTGTCCGTGACGACAGAAAACGTGCGACCATTAAGTAAGGGCGGAATTTTGCCACCGCCCAGGCTAAAGCGAAGCACTCGTGCTCAGTTATAAAAAATATTCCACTCCGACCATGACAGAAGGCGGCTGGCTTAGGCAATGACACGTTACGGGTCGTTCTGGCGTTGGGCGAGGACTGCACCTATGCCGTAGCCACTAGCTTCGGCGCGAACTTCTGTATGGTCCGACGGGTCAAAAGGCGCTAAAATAGGCGTTGATATAAGTAAAATGACCAGGGTGGTGAATGCGGCAGCTTGCTCATGACCCCAAGAAAAAGAGACGTCCTTCTTGAGTAGGTCAGTAAGCGGCCGGATACTCGCACAACATTCTTGACAAAGCGGCGGAGGAGCATAAACCGACAAAGCTCCGGACATCTCTGACTGAGCGAAGAACAGGAAAGTCTTGGACGGCACACAGCTTGTTGGAGTCATGTTACCCGTCGGGGTGGCTCAGTCAGCTAAGGCGTTGCGCTGTTTACCACGACATCGCTGGATCGAATCCCGGCCGCGGCGGCCACATTTAGATGGGGGCGAAATGCAAAAACGCCCGTGTGCTTGCGTTGTCGAGCACGTTAAAGAAACCCAGGTGGTCAAAATTAATCCGGAGCCCTCCACTACGGCGTGCCTCATAATCAGAACTGGTTTTGGCACGTAAAACCCAAGAAAGAAAGAAGTTGGGGTCATGTTGGACACCGCTAGCACTAACAAGGTGACCGAGAGCGATGATGTGACGTCGAGCGAAACGACACTTAAAGGAGCTAAATTGCAGGCCAGCGCGGCGGAACACATCGAGAATTGCTGACAGACGGGTCAGGTGGTTCTCAAAAGTAGGTGAAAAGACAATTACATCATCTAGATAGCAAAGGCAAGTAAACTACTTATAGCCCCTAAGGAGAGAATCCATCTTCTGCACGAAGGTTGCATGTGCATTACAGAATCCAACAGGCATAACCTTGAACTGGTAAAGTCCATTTGGTGCGACTAACGCAGTCTTCTCGCGGCCCATTGCATCAACAGCAATCTGCCAGTATCCCGAGTGCAGGTCTATGAGTAAAAGTACGTGGTTCCATGGAGGCACTCCAAGGCGTCATCGATTCGGGGCAGTGGGCATACGTCCTTGCGCATTCAGCGGTCGACTAGTCAACACAAAAGCGCCAGCTGCCGCCTTTCTTTCATTGCGATAGCAATTATATGGACACTCCAAGCGCATTTTTGCCGTTGTCTTCGTCGTCGCCGTGATGTTCCGTATAAAGTCCAACGGCAATAAAATCGTCGCCGCGTGCCGCGCGTTGTGTGTGCGAGTGAAAGCGTGCAAGGGTGAGCCGGCAACCAGAGCTTAATCTCGCGCACGTTAGAGAGGAAGGCGGCCGGAAGCGCATGGTCGTCGCTCACGCG
Organism: Dermacentor silvarum; assembly: GCF_013339745.2. NCBI lineage: Eukaryota > Metazoa > Arthropoda > Arachnida > Ixodida > Ixodidae > Dermacentor > Dermacentor silvarum. The sequence goes on from NC_051160.1 coordinate 162,179,958, forward strand.
CAAGGAACGGGGAGGAGGTGATGGAGACGGGAGGGGGGGGGGGGGGTAGGGTGCGTTCTGCTTACGCGGTTGCTGCTCACTGAGCTATCTTGAAAGCGATCTGTAACACTGCGCGGGCTATCGCGCGCACCGTATCTTGCAAGAAATCTTTAGACGGTTCTGACCTTTGTATGCGCTGTGCTTTTGCCGCTGTTTCCGTTGAAGTGATAGACCGCATGAACTAGAGCACTGCACGGGCCGATTTTTTCAGCCCGGGCCCGGCCCGGGCCCGTTATTACTTTGGGCTACCCGCCCGAGCCCGACCGAAAGTCTTATGGCGAGACCCGGGCCCGGCCCGGGCCCGAAAATATTGCCGCGACGCTATCTGTGCCCAACCACGCTGACGACAAAGACGACGACCTCAAGCTTGCAAGCGAGGTGCTAGAGAAGAAGAAGTTTGAAGTGAACGCTTTGTCCTCATTGCCTCAATTAAATACCGCTCTTCGCTCTTGTCTCCAGTGAGCCGTGACACTGGTGGAAGTGCTGGGTATCGCATCCTCGCCTAATGATTGGGACGACTCCTGCGAGTAGACCTGCATACAGCCCTTCAAGACATCATCCATGCGTCGAGACACCTGTGCACCACGCAAACCACCTGCAAGGTCTGTGCCCGGAATTCGGTCTCTTGCAAGGAAGTTTGTCAGCGACCGCACCGACTCAGGAAATGGCGCTTGCAAGTACAACACAGGTGACTGTTCAGAACAATCTAGTCCCCAAAAGCGTCCGCGGTGACACGTATGAAGACGCCGAAGACTGGCTGGACCAGTACGAACGCGTGGCTAGGGTCAATCAGTGGCGTCCGGACCAGAAGCTTTCCAATGTGTACTTCGCTCTTGACGGTAGCGCAAGGACGTGGTTTCAAAACAGCGAGGCACATTTGACAACGTGGGACGAATTTTGCCGTCGCCTAATTGATACCTTCGGAAGCACTGATCGCCGAGATAATGCACAACGCCTTCTCGAGTTGCGCATTCAGAAACCCAACGAAAGTGTCTCTATGTTTGCCGAGGACATGTCTTGTTTGTTTCGCCGCGCGGATCCCAACATGCCTGATTCGAAGAAGCTGAGCCATCTCATGCGCGGCGTCAAAGAACAGCTATTCGCTGGTCTCGTGCGAAACCCGCCTACAACAGTGGAAGAATTGGTTAAGGAAGCCACAGCAATTGAGCGGGCGCTCCAGCAGCGTAGCCGGCAATACGAACGCCTCACTAACGATGCACCTGCAGGAGCCGCAGTTCTGGCAGTGACCGACGAGACCTCGCTGCGTCAACTGATCAGAGACATTGTGCGTGAGGAGATTGCGAAGCAAACTGCGACACCGAAGGAGTTTACTGTTGCTTCGGTCGCTGAAGTTGTCCGCCAAGAAATCCGGCAAGCATTTGCATCTCCTGAGCCACTCCCTGAACCGTGTCCCGAGCCGCGCTTCGAGCCACGCTTCGAGCCACGTGCATATAGCTACGCAGACGCTGTCCGTCGCCCTCTTTCTACCGTGCCAGTACAGCAGTACCACCAGCGGCCACCTACTGCTGCCTGGATACAGAGAGAGCATTTCAGGTGACCCCAGCTTCGCAGGACCGACGTATGGCGCACTGCTGATCGCCGACCATTGTGTTTTCACTGGCGAACCAGGGCACATTTATCGTTTTTGCCCACATCGCCAGGGTGGCATCCAGGAAATGTCACCTGCTACTTCGCGACATTTTCCATAGAGAAATCTACGCTTCGACGACAGTATCACTCGGGAACAAGGCAGCTCAGCTAATCTCTGGTCGCGCTCGCCGTCTCCGTTACGCTATTCTTCGCCGGACCGTCGCAGTTTCGCCGACGTGGTAAGAGGCCGCTCTCCAAGCCCACGGCGGGGAAACTGAAATCAGCGACCTCCGGGGGGAAGGTTGCAAGTCGTCGAACCGCCAAAAATCCCCCATTATTACTGAGCAAGGAGCAGAGCAACCCGGAGAAACGGAACACCGACGAATTTGTGAGTGCCGACCTACTCTTAACGATTGATGGACACGACGTGACAGCTTTGGTTGATACTCGCGCAGACTTTTCGATAATGAGTGAGCAGTTTGCAGACCGGCTTAAGAAAGTCAAAACGCAATGGACGGGCCCTCATATTCGAAATGCCGGGGGCCAGATAATGACACCTACAGGAAAATGTACTGCACGACTCCAGATAGAAAATACAGCTTTTGTCGCCTCTTTTATGATTTTAAAAGAGTGCTGCAGATCACTCATCCTTGGAATGGACTTCTTGCGGGAGTACGGCGCCGTGGTTAACATACGGGATGGCGAGATAACCTTATCGAACAGCATAGACACGAGCTACGACGACGAGCGCCAATGTACATCGTTACGTGTCGCCGACGACGGCGTCTGCATACCACCACTATCATGCAGTCTTGTCTCCGTCAGTTGCGGAGAACAGTTTAACAAGGACGGTGTAGCCGAACAATTAACTGCACTTCTGTTCCATCAAGGTGTTGCTATCGCTCGGGGTATCGTCAGCCTAATCGGTGGTCGCACAGAGGTACTACTGACAAATTTTACTAATGAACGCCGGCACATCAGTAAAGGCACCGCTGTGGCATACTTTGACGAAATTGACCACGTTCAATACTGCTTTGCTGTCAAAGAGGAATCAACCACCGATACGATGCCACATGCACCCGTCGTCGACGTTGACCTAGGTTTAGCGCCGCAACAGAAACAAAGTCTCAGGGAACTGCTTGACCATATTAAGGACTGCTTCTCTACAACGTCCCGAGTGCGTCAAACACCACTGACGAAACACCGCATTATTACGGAGGAAACAGCAATACCCATCCGGCAGCATCCGTATCGCGTGGCTGAGAAAGAGCGTGAAGCAATACAGCAGCAAGTCAAGAAAATGCTAGAAGATGATGTCATCCAGCCGTCAAAAAGTCCTTGGGCGTCACCCGTGGTACTCGTTAAGAAGGATGGTAGCCTGCGGTTTTGTATCGATTATCGCAAGCTCAATCGGATTACGAAAAAAGACGTGCATCCCTTACCACGCATCGACGATTCCCTCGACAGGCTACGGCATGCTCGGTACTTCTCGTCAATGGACTTAAAAAGTGGATACTGGCAAATAGAGGTCGATGAACGGGATCGCGAAAAGACTGCTTTTGTGACGCCTGATGGGCTCTATGAATTCAAAGTTCTCCCTTTTGGTTTGTGCTCCGCCCCAGCCACGTTCCAAAGGCTAATGGATACCGTTCTCTCAGACCTTAAGTGGAAGACTTGCTTAGTGTACCTAGACGATGTGATTGTTTATTCTGCCACATTTGATGAACATCTCAGACGGCTACGGTTAGTTCTTTAAGCCATACGGTCCGCTGGGCTTACTTTAAAACCTGAAAAGTGTCACTTTGGCTATGAAGAACTGCAGTTTTTGGGCCACGTTGTAAGCCACACAGGTGTCAGACCTGATGCTGAGAAAATCGCAGCTGTCGCAAAGTTTTCAAGGCCTACGGACAAGAAGGCAGTCAGACGCTTCCTGGGCCTATGCGCATATTACCGGCGATTTATTGCGGGTTTTGCACGCATCGCCTCACCGCTAACTTGCCTAACCAGAGAAGATGCCGCGTTTGTCGGGGGCGAGGAGCAGGAGGCGGCATTTAACGAGTTGCCGCACCGTCTACAAACTCCACCTGTTCTTGCCCACTTTGACGTGGATGCGCCCACAATGATCCACACCGACGCCAGCAACGTGGGTCTAGGCGCCGCCCTTGTTCAGCGGCAAGACGGCGCTGAGCGAGTCATCGCTTACGCGAGTAGAACACTGTCACGTGCCGAATCAAACTACTCCACCACAGAGAAGGAATGCTTGGCTGTAGTATGGGCAGTTACCAAGTTCCGCCCGTACATATACGGCCGCCCATTTCAAGTCATAAGTGACCACCATTCTCTCTGTTGGTTGACCAACATGAAAGATCCATCTGCACGTTTGGCACACTGGGCCCTACGGCTTCAAGAGTACGACATGACAGTGGTCTATAAATCGGGACGGCAGCACTTAGATGCTGACTGTCTTTCCAGACAGATCGCCGATCGAGTCGTCAGGCGGAGATGATGAAGAATCCACAGGCTTTTTAGGAGTTGTTGATGCGGCCACTATCTCTCAACAACAACAAGAGGACCAGGAGCTCGCTTTTGTAATTGATTTGTTAGAAGGCCGCACCACAAACAAGCCTGGATTGTTCTCAAGGGACCTGTCATCATTCTGCATACGCAACAGTGTTCTTTTTAGAAAGAACTTCTCTTCAACAGGGAACAGATATCTACTAGTCGTTCCTAAAACTCTCCGCAATGAAATATTGCAGGCCTGTCACGATGAAGCTACCTCAGGCCACCTAGGGTACACAAGAACATTAGCGCGGATCAAAGAGAAGTACTACTGGCCACGGCTTGCAGCACAGGTGAAGCACTACGTTCGAACGTCCCTTGACTGCCAGCGACGAAAAGTACCACCTGCGAAACCTGCCGGACTATTACATCCTGTTCCAGTGCCAGAAACGCCGTTTGCACAAATTGGGATGGACCTTTTGGGCCCATTCCCAATATCTGCCGCCGGAAATAAGTGGATCATAGTTGCGACAGATTACCTTACGCGATATGCAGAAACCAAGGCACTTCCGAGCAGCACAGCAGCCGAGGCCGCACAGTTCTTCATTGAAAACGTCGTCCTGATGCACGGTGCTCCAGCGGTCATCGTAACCGACAGGGGAACCACGTTCACGGCTGAACTTTTGCGAACTGTACTAACGCTCAGTGGCACGGCACATAGAAGGACGACAGCCTATCACCCGCAAAGCAATGGACTTACGGAGCGCCTCAACAAGACTCTCGCAGACATGCTGTGCATGTATGTCGATGTGGACCACAAGAACTGGGACCAAATATTATCCTACGTCACGTTTTTTTATAACACGGCTCGGCAAGAAACAACAAAAATGACACCAATCAGTCTCCTCCACGGTCGAGAAGTGACTACAATGCTGGATGCTATGCTGCCTCATGATTCCAGCGATTCCGAGACTGACGCCGCAGATTTTACAGCGCGCGCCGAAGAAGCAAGACAGCTCGCGCGCGTTCGCATAACTGGCCAGCAAGAGCGAGATGCTCGACGTTACAATCAACACCATCGATGCGTCGTCTACCATCCCGGCGAAAGAGTCTGGGTTTGGACTCCAGTACGCCGCCGGGGCCTCGCGGAGAAACTTCTACGCCGATACTTCGGACCATACAAGGTTCTACGACGCCTTAGCGACGTCAACTATGAAGTTGTTCCTGACAGCCCATCCTGCTCGAGGCGCCGTATGAACCTGCCTGAGACTGTGCACGTGGTGCGCATGAAAGCTTATTTTTCTGAATGACATGGGTACTCTCTGGTTTGCTGATCACCGGGTGCTACCCGCCGAGCATCGGGTCGATGTTCCTTATGGAGGGGGCAAATGCCGCGACGCTATCTGTGCCCAACCACGCTGACGAGAAAGACGACGACCTCGAGCTTGCAAGCGAGGTGCTAGAGAAGAAGAAGTTTGAAGTGAACGCTTTGTCCTCATTGCCTCAATTAAATACCGCTCTTCGCTCTTGTCTCCAGTGAGCCGTGACAATATTCTACGTTACCCGCCCGGCCCGCTACCCCATTACCTTAGGCCCGAGCCCGGCCCGAGCCCGGCGCGAGCCCGGCTCGAAACTGGCCCGAACCCGGCCCGAGACTGGAAAAGATCACCGAGCGAAATTTAAAAAATAAAATAAAGAAGAGAATGCAAGAAATTTATTTTTAAGGCATAAATACATGGCATATGCAATTATCAACAAACACCATTGGAGTGGTCTGAATGCAAATACCAGCGCGCGAAGCACTAGTACGAATGACCCTGCCGAGCAGTATCGCCAACAGTTTCCAAAGGCGCGATCTTGATGCAGCCCAATCCACTTCTATCGCAGCGCCGCCATGGTATTTTTCCATGTCGGGCGCCTCACTGCAAAGCATGTGCCGCCCCAGCCGCTCGTCCCACTCAACCGTATTCCAGTACACTATAGCCGAAGCGCAGCCACAACCGGTCGTGAGCGCAGCGCATGGCTAGAGTAAATGGAGAAAGAAAGCTTCTCGTTCTTCCGCGACCGGTTGAGAACATGCGTGCAATCATGGATGGACACAGTGTCATATTTCAGCCACGTGACGAATTATCTTATCTTACCAGTACTCGTTTTACCAATTCGCTTTTGAAGAATCAGCAAGTCGCGAACGCGCCTGCACCGCACTGAAAGCATTAATTACACTGATTTAGGTAAGGAATACAATGGCATCCTTTGGGTTGAGGCGACTTCGGTCTTTCTGGACTTTTACATTCTGTTCAAACAGTGCAAAATACGACGGAAGAAGAAAAGGGCAGTACGCAGGAGTAGCCCTGCTAGCTAGGTCAAAATATAACTAGGTCATTTCAGAACATCAATGAGCGTACAATGGCAGCGTTTCAAACAGAGTTACAACGAGTAACATGGGAGGACGTACTTGAGGAAAATAATGCCGAAAGAGCCTACAATATTTTCATTGAAAAATTCTTAATTGTGTATAAGAAACATTTCACCATCAAACAAGATAAACCCAAGTCGTGTCGAAAACCATGGATAACAAGAGAGCTATTAAAGAAAATCAAGAAGCGAGAAAAGTTGTACGCCAGGTTCATTAAAACTCGTCAAATTGCTGACCTTAAAGAATATAAAGTTTACAGGAACAGTATAAACAAGGAAATAAGGGAAACCAGAGATAACTATTATCTACAATCTTTTTATCGTGTGAAGGAAACTCATAAAAACTGTGGAGGAACCTGAATGTTGTAATGGAGCGGACACAACGCACAGAACCTATTGAAAAAATTGGGCTAGACGGCCGTATACTGTCCGAAACAGACATAGTGAACGCGTTGAACGAATACTTTCTGAACAGAGAAGCACAAACGCATACGCGCCCGAAACTGAAACCTGGAAACAGAAACACAATCTTTTTCCATCCAACTAATGTTGACGAGGTCTGCTCTGTATTTATGGCAATGAAAAACTTTAAAAGCTGTGATTCAGACGACCGGCAGATGAGACCCATAAAATATGTCATACATGATATAGCCCCCGTTATAGTCCATATCTATAATACCTCTATTGCTGAAGGCATCTTTCCTTCAAAAATGAAGATTGCTAAATTCATTCCAATATACAAGAAGGCAGACAGGCTCAATATACAAAATTATGGCCCCATATCCCTTTTGCCTCACTTTTCTAAGAGACTTGAAAAAATAATATTTATTCAGTTATCCTTCTGTGAAAAATATCGCATTATCACGAAAGCTCAGTATGGCTTTCAAAAAACAAATCAACACAGTTAGCACTCCTAGACCAGAAAGACCATATACTGCAAATTTTTGAAAGGAAGCTACTGACAATAGGTATATTTATAGACTTTACTCAGGCCTTCGATCATATTAACCATAACTTGTTATTAACAAAACTTGAGACGTATGGTATCAGGGGCCTCCCACTGCAGTTAATTCAGTCATATTTAGGAAAAAGACTGCAATATGTGCACATAAATAAATTTAGATCGTTTCCTGGAGAAATAAAAACAGGAGTTCCGCAAGGAAGTATTCTTGGTCCGTTGCTTTTTAATTTATATATAAACGATGTTGTTCTGATCTATCCGAAGGCAAAATTCGTCATGTATGCAGACGATACTAGTGTGTTTATTTCATCGGCATGTTAAACTAGTTTAATAGCGCAAACGAGTTTCTCCAGAGCATGTCCACACGGTCTACAGAAAATCATCTAAAAATAAATTCAAATAAGACAAAAGCCGTAATTTTTTATGCGAAAGGCACAAAGATTCCACAAAGCCACACTTTACAGATGAAAAAAGGGAGCATAGAAATAGTCAACGAAATTAAAGTATTAGGTACATACTTCTCTAGTACGCTACACTGGGATCGACACGTAGACTCTGTAGTACAAAAGCTTAGCCGTATCACAGGAATGCTAAACAGGAACAGATATCGTCTACCAACATCCGTAAAAATATTAATTTACCACTCATTATTTGCATCACACATTAATTATACACACCTTGTGTGGGGCACAACAACTGAATCTAACCCCAGGAAAATACACTTACTACAGAAAAAGATCATACGTATAATAGCAAACGTGCCATACCACAATCACACTGAGCACCTCTTTAAACACTACAACATACCCACAATATATTCCCTATATAACCGCTCTCTCCTTCGTATATGGCACTCAAACTTAAGCTCTGAAAACAGCGTATTTAATGAAATTGCTTGTCTGCAAAAAATACAGTTACCTATATTACCCGTCATGGAGAATATTGGTCTATACCCCCTTCAAGAACCAACAATGGCTTGCAAATGACGAAAAATAAATTACCCAGACTGCTTAATTCATTTCATGACGCCGGCATTGACATCATTAACATAACACGGTCAGAACTGTTGTCACTTATCCGAACCTTTTCCTAATTAATTAATTAAGCATAATTTCTTTTCACCTGTATTAACATATGCGCATTGTTACATGTTTGTAATGACATAATTTTTGCTCATCCTATTCATTCTCCTAATTATTCCAATATAATTCTAGCACCATTTCTTTGCACCTTTAATTATGCACCGTCAAGTGTACGTAATTTTCACTTTTATTTACCTATTGCCTAGTGTATGTAATGTGGAGGTGTGTACTATCTGCATTGTTTGTACTTGCCATTGTCCAATTTCCTTGTACCCCGGTTGAAAATTATCTTGAATTGGTTATTTATTGTACTTTCCCATTTATATGTAAAGTTTCTGCATATGGTTCATTGCGCGACTCACTGCCACCATGTAACACAGGGGCTAACGGCACCTGAAGCTGCCTCACTGCAGCTTTTATCTTAGCCCCTGCCATTGTATTTTGAGCAATGGAAACAAATAAAGAAAGAAAGAAAGAAAGAGAGAAAGAAAGAAAGAAAGAAAGAAAGAAAGAAAGAAAGAAAGAAAGAGAGAAAGAAAGTTTCCAGCTGCGCCGGGGCAACAGGTTTTTCAGAGTCGAGACGCGCGAGGATAACTTGCTGCACGTTACATGCACACCACCAGAAAGTCCGAGCCCGGCCCGGGCCTGCGCCAAAATACCCGAGCCCGGCCCGGGCCCGGGTGAAAAAGCACATGCCGTGCCCGATCCCGGCCCGAGCCCGTGACAAAACTTCCCTACCCGGCCCGGCCCGGCCCACGGGCCGGGCTGGGCCCGGGCTTTCGGGTAAGCCCAAGCCCGTGCAGTGCTCTAGCACGAACCTTCGCTCGCTGCGGCGGCCGCGCTCATTCGCGCCAGCGTTTTCACAGTGGTTGTCTGCGGTCATCGAGTGTGATCTATTCACGTTTTCTTGTACGCGCTGACACCACGCTTGTTTATTCAGTTAGTAAGCGAATGTGTCCAAGTTAATGCAGCCGATAAAACTACTATCTCTATTCCGTACTAATTTGCTATCGCAATTGATGCTTCGCCTTTCGGGCGAAACTGCGAAATGTTTTCACTAGTACCACAGAGGACAGCCACGGACTGTGGAAAATTCGATAATGCCGTTTATGAGCATTTTGTCGACATCGCCTTCAATCACACGATGTTCGGCGAGGCATACACGAAGGGACGGCGATGGATAGGACTCGCGTCTCCTTTGTCGATTTGATGCTGGACAACAGACGTCTGGCTCAGAGAACGATCGTCGAAGTCGAACATATCATGGTACGGCTCCAGGAGGCGGCGAAAGTCGGTAGCTTGAGCAGGAGAAAGGTCAGCAGGCATCGCGAGGCGAACTGGTTGTGGTACAAATGAAGGATAAACTGGAGGGACTAGTGGGATCCAACACGCAAATTTCACAGTCTTCGGCAGCAGTCATGACGACGAGCGACAAGCCTTCCGGATTTATTTGAGGAGAGGAGCTGAAGATTAAAATGGGAATCGCGATGCGATTGCCGGTTACAGTCAAGAGGGTATTAGGCACGGCGACGTTTTTGGTGAGCAGAACGTCTGCTACCGGGGTGAGCACGTAATTGGCACCATCCACAGGAAGGCTAGGGGATATGCGCGCATAGTCGAGAGAGCAGAGACGGGACGAAGGTGTGGTTGGAGCATCGGCTAGGTGAGGTAATTCGAACTGATGGAGGCCAGTCGCGAAGTAAATAAGGCAGAATTAGTTGTCCATTCAAGTCCATACACGTATAAGGTCATAAGGGCATTGCTCAAGACCGGCAAATAAAGCCGTAGTTGGACGACCGGCGATGGTGATGCGGCCGGTGCACATTCGAAGGACGGCGGAGGTTCCTCCATCGGCCACTTTTACAGTGCGGGATGGAGCAGGTGTGACCACCTTGTTTAGGCGACGGTGAAGACCAGAGCTCATGAAAGAAATATGATCCCCGGTGTCGAAAGTGCAGAGATCATCGTCAACGCCATCAACGTCAACGTCCAGCGTACATCGTCGAGTCGGCAGAGTAACTAGAGGGTTTTGGGTCGGAGTCGTGGATTCAGCGTTAGCTCAGGGCACTGCATCGTCTAGTTTTGCGAGTGAAGAGCCACGGTTGCTCGGCGACGTCGCGCGGCGAGGCGGCGGGGAGCGAGAGGACGGACAACGGAAAGGTTGCGAACGCGACTGGTGACCTCTAGGTGACGGTGAGCGGTTGGACCATGTTGTGGCAGCGTCAGGATTGTAGGGGTGTGCCGCAGGTAGTGGCTCAAAATCGCTGCGCTCAAGGCGGCTAGCATGGGCAAAGGATGGAGTACGTGGCTGGAACGACCAGCGGTTGTTACGGATTGCGAGCAACGTGCCCGACACTGCGGCACTTAAAGCAGATAGGCCGATTGTCTTCAGTTCTCCAATCAGAGGGGTTCCGAGATCGTGGAGCGAACCGTCGATCACGACGGAACAATGTCGGGGCCGCAGAAGCGGACATAGGGCTGTCGAGAATCAATCTTTCTCTCTTTTTGTGCATATGCGCCATTTTAATGTGATGAGCATTCTTGGGACACTTAATACACTTTCTGGTATTATCGTCAGTATCTAACCGCTTTCATGTCCATGCGCAAGCAGCATGAACCCCGAGATTCGCGAGTTCGATTCGCACGATGGCTTGGACGAGTGAAATGGCTGGTGTGTTCGAGCCGCCGGCGTTGGCAAAAAGACTAGCTTGAGCCATCGCTTCGATTTCGCGGCGAACAATCCTCGTCAATTCGGTAGAAGGCATGGAAAGGTGACATGGTGGCCGCTCTTTCGACGTCGCGGTGCTGTTGGGAAACTTTCTTTGCCGTTGCGAACATTGCACGCTCTTTCACGCAAACGCTTTTGATGCGACAGCATCAAATGGCGCATTGAGCTAGAAAGCCGTCGTCTGTAGCAGCGAAACGGCACCTAAATGCCCATTGGCTGCGACGTCATGTCACGCGCGCGCCTCGGCGAAGCAGAGCGGGCGAAAGTGTACACCTGCTGCCACGCTGTTGCATGAGGGGTCCGGCGTGACGGCACGTCACCCTCGCTCTCGGAAGCCTCTGTTATCCGTGCGTTCCTTGTCCGCGCAAGCTCTCCCCTGCGTTGTAACTTCGCCATGGTAATGACTATTACGAAATTAATGTATAAACCAACAAAATAAATTCGAAAGGCAAAACTTTGGTGGTAGTGAGTTTCGAACGTACGACCCCATGCTCCGAAGCCCAGTGTCTTTTTTTAACATGGTAGTACTTATTACAATAAATGAAATTATGCACAGGAACTATTTACAATAATATGAGCACCTAGTGGTGATAAGCAATCACAGGTCAATGAGCCATACATATAAAGAAAACATCACACAATGCAACACTTTCCATCACAACAAGAACTTGAAAGGTGAAGTTTAACACCTAATCAAAAGTGGATAGCAATCCGGCTGACATTCTTCTTGGTCGTAAATCTCCTTTAAGTGCGTAATCATTTGAGTGAAATGCGATCTTGTGGAAATTTTTCTTTCTGCATATCGGTCTTGCATACGAGTTTTCAATATTATATGCAGGCCTTTCCGTAAAAAACCGTGGGTAGATTGCACTAGTGGTGCAAGGCTGGAGTAAACAACAGAGCTGGTGATCGACCTAGCTTCTTCCAGGTTTTACTGGGATTGGCTAAGTTTTTCTAGGAAATGCTAAGTGCGGCTAGGCAGGCTATTCCGAATTGGCTCGCCGCCGACGCGCAGATTCTCGCTTGACCGCGCCACTCGCTTCAAGATGAGCGGCTTAATCTTCTTCGGGCGTCCGGATCTTTGGTCGTCCCATGTCAAGGTACTCGCCACAAAGTCAGCGAGAGCTCTGCCGCCGTCGCGACGGCTCCGAGCTTTATCTCCCCGATGACGTCACGGCCAAGCTGCGCCTCCACACTCGCCGGGGCGTGGCTGGTTGGAACCTGCCGAGCCGCTGTCAGAAGCACCTGCTGCAGTCACGGACACCGCGCGCGTTCGGCGCGAACGCGGGGAAACAGGGAAACGCGGAAGGCGTCGGCAGCAGCTATGCGCGTTGCCTCGTTGGTGCGGCTACAATTTCTTTCTCTCTCTCGATCTCATTTTTTTCTCTCTCTCCCGAGCATAGCGCGCGCCGCGCGCATGCTCTCCTTCCGTCTCCTAAAGGTCCCATGTCACGGCAACATGTGCACGGCGCGGAGAGAAGGCGAAGCACACACCGCTCCGCGAGGTAGTTGCTAGGCAAACCAACTGACTCATCGCTCAGCGATGTTTTTTCGGTCGACGAGCACGGTTTTACGGATAGCCTAAGCAGCTTCGCTGTTAAAACATATCGAATGGTGCATCATCACACGGAGCAAGAAGATATCAGATACTACGAGAATTTAGATCAAAAGAATTTAGAAAATTTCTATGAAGGACATCCCAGAATGGCATTTTAATAACCAATGAGACAGTGTTCAATGGTTTGGGGCACGTCACAAAGGCGACGGGCAAGGTTTCAGTGTGTAATTTGTAATAACAAAGTCGCCGTTTTGCCCGAAAGGCGAAGCATCGATTACGATAGCAAATTAGTAGACCGCTATACGAATAAGGATAGTAGTTTCATCGGCCGTATAAGGTTGTAAATATTCGCTTACTAAATTAATAAACAAGTACGCTGTCACACACGCACAGGTAAACATGAACCCATCTCGCTCGATGACCGCGGGAATTGGTCAAAACGCTGGAGTGAGAAAGCGAGCCAGTGGCAGCGAGCAAATTGATCTTCGCGCTGGCTCTTGTTTCAACGCGAACTAAACTTCGAAAGCACAGCGCATGCGAAGCTACCGGCACTCGGCGCATGCACTTTGTCTCCATGGCAGATCGCTTTGAAGATGAGACACTTCGCCCACAACTCAGATCGCTTCCAAGATACGGCGCCCCCGTGGAAGCTCCGTGAGCAGCCCGGAGAGCAGAACGCCCCCACCCACCGATTCCTTCGCCTCCTCCCCATGCCTCGCGCGCGAACGAAGACCGCGTGCTTCCGGTCGCCTTCCTCTCTAGCGTGCGCGAGATTAAGCTCTGGTTGCCGGCTCACCCTCGCACGCTTTCAGTCGCACACACAGCGTAACGCGCGCGGCGACGATTTTACCGTCCGTTGCACTTTATACGAAACCTAACGACGACGGCAAAAATGCGCTAGGAGTGTTCATATTATTGCTATCGCAATGAAAGTTTATGTAGAAGGGCGAACTGGCATTTTGAGCACTCTTGCAAGTACATCATGTCTTGGCAATGTGATGTATACTGATCGATAAAACGGCGGCGGGAACAACAACGATAATAAATAGTTCTAAAGATTTCTTCGTTACACAGTAAACAAATAATCTTTAGAGAAACGAACAATCAGAAAATAAATAGTAAAAAATAGCGTAGCTTGCACTGGAGGCGCCATTTTAAGAGACAGCGCAGCTGATGGGCACCTAGCTAGTCCAGGCTTTTTGGCTAGGCTAATCAGTACCAAGTCATGTACAGCATTTTCCATAATTTATTGATTATTGATCGATTATTGATTAGCTATTGATTGGCGATGGATTGGCTATCGCAAGGTATTGACCACGTATTTGGGCACGCTAAGCACTACCAATTCATCCCAGCATTTTCCAGAATTTATTTATTATTGATCGGTTATTGATTAGCTATTGATCGGCTATCGATTGGCTATCGCAAGGTATTGGCCACGTATTTGGGCTAGGCTAAGCACTACCAAGTCATCCCCAGCATTTTCGGGATTTATTGATTACGCATCGATTATTGATTAGCGATTGATGGGCTATCGATGACTTACTAAGCTTTAGTAGTCCCAACAATGCTTATCTAGACTTAGCCAGGCTCAGGTTCGCTAGTTAACAGGGGTATGTGCCATTGCGCTTGGACCCTTTCTTCACTACCGCCAGGATCGGCCCACAATTTCTGTTCGCATGTTACGGACTAATGCTCGGCTTAAACAGCTCCGCTGTTAAAATAAACCTCACGCATAAACCCCCGTAACAAGGCCTAGAAATTAAATTTGATGACACCACCAATTCTGGCAGGACATGAACCAAGTTAACCTGCAAGAAGGGTCGTAAAGGGCTATCCTGAAAAAAAGAAGAAAAAAAGCGCGAGTCTAACTGTCGCACACACAAATGCACCAGTCCTAACCCTCCAACAATCACTGGTCGAAAAATGTCACGTCTCATACGTTCAAAACTGGAAGACCATATAAATGTTGAAAAAGTCCCGTGAAAACGTTGAATGTAAAGCCTTGTGCAGTGAATAACCTGAAAGACATAGAAAACTTTGGTTGCCAAAAAGTAGGCTTCTGCTTTTCCAAATATTGAAAGATGGTGTGAGACAAAGGTATGTATGTAGCACTGTAAGGCTGGAACGTGCTCTCTCCACTAGTGTACACTTAACTTGTAGGCATGCAGTCAAACTCCTAGATATTTAGGTGGCAAACAAGACCACTCAACGCCAGCATAATGTGATGGTGTAACGACCCAAGATCTAAACCATAGCCCTGAGCTGTTAAAGCGAATTCATCTGCGCACCGGTGACAGTACCAAACTATTCTATGGTAAAAAAAGTTTTATCGATGCTGGGCTTGTCTTTGCAGAAGAATACAATGTCACCAGCGTGTGCTAACACATTTATCTCATTACCGAGAATATTAAAACCACGAACATTGGTGTAGTTCAAAACGCTCAGAGTGTTTCTGAGTAAAGGGCGAAGAGGAGTGGGGACATAGGACTTCCTTGTTTAACGTAAGAGCGGATGTGGGCGGGTATGACAATGAAGCGAGTTGTACAATGACTATAACAAAGTCAGACGCCATTAAGCACTGTGGATCCAACATTGACGTGTTCTAGAAGAGAAAATAAAAAGGAACGCCGGACCCGATCAAATGCTCTTGCGAGGTCAATCTGAAGCATTACAAGTTACGCATAAGAAGTACTCGAGAACCGTGCGAGCGACGTCTATGTTAGTTTGTATGGAACGGCCTTTGATACCACATGTTTGATGAGGACTAATAAGAATTTGCACGAACTATTAGTGACTGGAACTTGATGCCGTCCCCAACTGTACCTACTACTGATTGACATGTGCTCTTTTTCTTTTTCTTGTGCTTATTCAAATGCTTATGTACACACCCTGCTTGGACCTGTGCAAGGTCTGCAGTATTCTATAAATAAATATAAATAAAAAATTGAAATATCTACCTGAAACCGAATTGACAAAATTTTTGCAAAGATTTGTAGTCAACGTTTGACCATATAATCGTTCTATAACCATCAACAGAATGTAATTTTTCTCCGTCAGCACTTTTAGGTATTAACACTGTGTGGAAGACTGTGTGAAAGACTGTGGTAAATCCTCTACTTCAAAACTTGTTAAAAATGTTCAGTAGAGCAGGCGTAAGAATGAACAGTATTCATCGATTAGAGGAGATGCAAAGTACTATAGAAGCTTGGTATTCTGGTCCCCAGAAGCATCACTGAAGAGTGGCTAATAGAAGTCTTCAAATTAACACAATGGCACGTGTGTCAGTTACTAATGCGTCTTTCGAATATATGTCGGTAATAACTTTCAGAGAAGCGTGGCGCACGGCGTCAAACTTTTGCAAGTCGCTTGCGATGTAATCAGCGTAATTTCCAGCAGATTCACATTCAAGCTCATGTAGGCTATAAATACTTTTCACCAATTTCGTCTCTTGATATTTTTTTATAAAATGACTTAATAGAACCAATTTCAATGGCAATTGATCTGATTTCGTGCTTAAAAATTAGAGGACGTTTATTTCGCCATTAAGAATTCAAAGATCCCTGAATGCTTGTCAGGCTTCCCGGAAACTGCAGCTTTCTTTTTTCTCTACCTTCGCCTCTGCGCGCCGCTGCCGTTTTACGCTGCCGAGGAGGCGAGTGCTATATGGATGGTGATTTTTGCTAATATTGCAAGTAACCTACCCGGGCGCGCCGCTGTTGGTATGGTAGAAATGCTAGAAAAGGGGTTTGTGTTTGAGTTTCCTTCTAACAGAAATATGTTTTTCTTGTGCATTCAAATTACAATCCGACGCTATCATGTCGGTAGGATGTCGTACTTTGATTTTTCTGATGGATTTTGTTATGAAAATTTTCATTTTTATTCACTAACGCCTTGCGCCACGCGGAGGGCCTACGCGAGCCTGCCACAGGCGCCAGCGCGCCCACGTCGACGGCTACACCAACGCCAGATTTCTGTGACACGGGGCCTTTAAAGCTCTCATGGAGCGAATAGAGGCAAATCAAGAGAGAAGCATTTCTTCAGTGCTAAGCATACCTGATCAGGAAACATTCTATCACCAATTATAGATGAATTTAACTTCCAAAAGTGCCCACTGAGGTCGGAAACTAGCACGAGTGTCTCCGCCCTTCGCGCAATTATCATGCAGTTGTTGGAGAACGAAATAAAGTGACTTTTGCACAGAAGAACTCTAGAAATCAACGATGATGAAACATATATATGATTGAGCCGAGAATGTAAACTTCCTTGAATGTGCGTATATGAGCAAGTTATTTGCCCCGATGCTCCTATACCTAGATGTAATGTTAAACAGCGCATCACTACTTTTGTTCCTATGGGTGTTACGTAGTGAACCACCATTCACGTCGCATACACAGTTAAAGACTCCTAAGAGAGCAGCAAGCAGTATCGTCACACTCCAATGAAGGAGCTGGAGTTTCAAATAAGGCAATTCGTTTTGCGGAATCATTAAAAGCATAAACGTGAATGATGCGCCATGGTGCACTAAGCAGCAAAATATCGCCAAAAATCCACCGCCCTCCAGAGTCCACATTGTACGTGAAGCCGGTATACGGCAGGGTCTTTCTCAGAAACAAAAGGCAACCTGCCGAAAACCCAGCTACATGCGACAAACAAACATTGTACTCTGACAAAAAGGGATCTAATGCCCTTGCGATGACCTCATCACTTTCGATCTTTGTCTCCTGAAGGGCGACAAAGTCGAGTCGTTTGCTAGATAACAGTCGGCGTAGCTGCAACTGCTTCTGTCGGGACCGGTGTCCTCGTACATTAAGTGTTGCGAAAGATAGTCGCTGCAAGAACGCCATGCTGCCTACACACCGTTTCTTGTCGTTGCTTTGTGAGACCGGGTGTGGAGAACGTAGAAAATTCCTCTCGTCCACCAACACCAGGCCTTCTAGATATTGACCGTCGGTGCCTCTCCTTTTGTTTGGGTGAACGTAGGCGACGCAGTTGTCTGGAAGCATTTGGTGTACTGTTCTCCTCACTCGACATAGAGGTTGTCGACATACCACGCTTCAGCAAGCTGTTATTGGAGAGTGTGTGCAGCCATAGGGGTAGGGCAGTGGTTCGGTAGCTGAGAAGTGGTGGTTTCTGCAGCTGCAATGTCTTCTTTGGCGAGTTCACTGCTAACTGCCTTAACGGCTTCTAGCTCCTCACTCTCTTTCTTGCCTCGTCCACAGGCTCCAACTGTGCCGTTGTTACCTCCTCAGTCGATGCTGTCCCGCTAACTTCTGCGCCAATCTGTGGCGGTGCTTCGCTGGTGTCAGCTGGCAGATCTCCCGTTTCATCGAGGACCTCTTGACATCCATGATGTGCTCTTGCAGTGCGTCATCTGAAGGTCTTGTGCGATGCCGCAGCTTGTCAGCATAGGTTATACACAATCTGCAGCCGTGTGCCCAAAGCGTCGGCAATAGTCGTACCTAGGGGTTCGACAGTGACGGCGAATATGACCAACTTTGTGGCAGCGAACATACGGTGGTGGTCTTTCAGGAATAAGCAGAAGACATTGTATAACACAGACTGTCCGTAAGTGTGGGATATCGGCGACACCGACTCCATCAGCAAGTGACAGAAGAAAATCTCAATTTCAGAAAATCGCATTTATTTCATATCTGGTACTTTCCAGCTTTCGTTAGATATTTGCAGCATCTTTGTGAAAGTCTGGAGTGCCTCGTCTATGTAATGTAATGTAATCCTCTAAATGTTCGGGAAGCCAAAGCATCTTCATCTTTACTTCCGCCGGCTCTGGATCAATCACAGCGCATCTCTTAAACATATCCAGAAATTCACCACAGGCGACTAATGTGGCCTTCGCAGACGGCGATTTGCATGTCACCATCCAGATATGGGACATTTGGAATTAGCTTATTTCTCTCGTCTAGAATCTCTCGGAGAGCATCTCTAAAGTTGTGAGCACAATTGGTGCGTCCGGCTAGGTCAGCATGTAGAAACAAATTACTCCATCTCCCGCTAAAGGGAACCATATGTGGATGCGAAGCAGCGGGGAGATGGTTAGCTTGAGAGGGAGATGGTTTCGCGGCAGCGGCCCGAGCGCTCATCGCGGCGCTGCACAGGAGAGAGAATGAGGCGCGCACGCTCCGCCATTTTCATACCGCGGAACTACCGTGGCGCCCCCAGCGGAGTATGCAGCTGTCGCACCACCTGTCGTGCGCGCCGCTCCGGATTCCTAGAGGTGAGAAAGGGGAGCGTAGGTGAGGAGAGAGAGGGGGAGGGGACACGCATGCGCTCTGGGGGTGTGGGACGAGGGCGCCGCTCCATACAGTAGATGATTCCTAGAGGAGAGAAATGGGGGAGCGTAGGAGAGGAGAGAGGGGGGAGGGGACGCGCATACGCTGTGGGGGTGTGGGACGCCGCGGGACGCAGGAGGGACGGACAAAGCCCCCGCCATAAGCTGCTTCGCATCTAAAAGGTCGTCGGTGACAAGTTTACCAGTTTGGAGACGAGGCAGGACGATACTGTATAGTCATTACTGCTGGCTTGAGCATGGGCAGCACCACTCCTAGATGCATCGACGCGTTTGCAGAGATCGACGACATCTTCGATGTAACTGGTAAAGGTCTCACCAGGCTGCTGAGAGCGCGACTGCAGACGTTGTTCGGCACAATGGTTTTTAACAGCAGGACGGCCGAAGACCTCGCTGAACATTGTCTTGAACACAGTCCAGCTTGGGACTTCACTTTCGTGGGTGCGAAACCACAAGCGGACAATTCTGGTGAGGTAAAAAGGGACGGTGGTCAATTTCGTGTTGTCATCCCATTTGTTGTTAAGACTGACGCGTTCGTATGATGAAAGCCAGTCATCAACGTCGTGGTCGTCAGTGCCGCTAAAGATGGGAGAGTCCCGCTGACGGAGTGTGCCGGGGCATACGTGGGACTGAGGAGCAGGTGCTGGTAACCTCGTGGCGCTTGCGGAGGTCATGATGGCAGGGAGGATCCGGCTGCGCAATTCCAGGATTACAGGAGACCCAGAAAACCTCCACCAATTATCACAAGGAAGTTTGGCACGGCTGTGGACTACACGAAGGACACCGACAGGAAGACACAACAGCGTAGGTTTAGCCAGGCGCGCCAGGAACATCGTCGAGCCCGAGCCCCACTTCAGTAGCACTGGCGATCCGGCTGCGGAGCTCGGCACGTCGCACTTCTTCCTTACAGCAAGAATAAGTTTAAAGTGTAACATGTTCTGCTGTGAGATTGCAGAGTCATTTATTCATGTTGTATGTAATTTATGTTTCATCACAGCTGGCAAGTGCTTTCACCTTTCTACAATTATGATTCACCTGTTTTTAGCACCACACTACACTTGCTATCGAGAAATGAATGCTTCTAGTCAGTGACTCACAACACTGAGAAGGGAACGGACGTACCTGTCAATGTCATACTCTCTTGCAAGGTCATCATCATCATCATCATCAGCCTATATTTTATGTCCACTGCAGGACGAAGGCCTCTCCCTGCGATCTCCAATTACCCCTGTCTTGCGCTAGCGTATTCCAACTTGCGCCTGCAAATTTCCTAACTTCATCATCCCATATGGTTTTCTGCCGACCTCGACTGCGCTTCCCTTCTCTTGGTATCCATTCTGTAACCCTAATGGTCCACCGGTTATCCATCCTACGCATTACATGGCCTGCCCAGCTCCATTTCTTCCGCTTAATGTCAACTAGAATATCGGCTATCCCCGTTTGTTCTCTGATCCACACCGCTCTCTTCCTGTCTCTTAACGTTAGTCCTAAGATTTTTCTTTCCATCGCTCTTTGTGCGGTCCTTAACTTGTTCTCGAGCTTCTTTGTTAACCTCCAAGTTTCTGCCCCATATGTTAGCACCGGTTGAACGCAATGATTGTACACTTTTCTTTTCAACGACAGTGGTAAGCTCCCAGTCAGGATTTGGTAATGCCTGCCGTATGCACTCCAACCCAATTTTATTCTTCTGTAAATTTCTTTCTCGTGATCAGGGTCCCCTGTGAGTAATTGACCTAGATAAACGTACTCCTTTACAAACTCTAGAGGCTGACTGGCGATCCTGAATTCTTGTTTCCTTGCCAGGCTATTGAACATTATCTTTGTCTTCTGCATATTCATCTTCAACCCAATTCTTACACTTTCTCGATTAAGGTCCTCAATCATTTGTTGTAATTCGTCTCCATTGTTGCTGAATAGGACAATGTCATCTGCAAACCGAAGGTTGCCGAGATATTCGCCGTTGATCCTCACTTCTAAGCCTTCCCAGTCTAAGAGCTTGAATACTTCTTCTAAGCATGCAGTGAATAGCATTGGAGAGATTGTCTCCTTGCCTGACCCCTTTCTTGATAGGTAACTTTCTACTTTTCTTCTGGAGAACCAAGGTAGCTGTGGAATCCTTGTAGATGTTTGCTAAGATATTCACGTATGCCTCCTGTACTCCTTGATTACGCAATGCCTCTATGACTGCTGGTATCTCTACTGAATCAAATGCCTTTTGATAATGTATGAAAGCCATGTAGAGAGGTTGATTGTACTCCGCAGATTTCTCGATTACCTGATTTATGACATGGATATGATCCATCGTAGAATATCCCTTCCTGAAGCCAACCTGTTCTCTTGGTTGGCTGAAGTCAAGTGTTGCCCTGATTCTATTGCAAA
Source organism: Dermacentor silvarum (assembly GCF_013339745.2). Lineage (NCBI taxonomy): Eukaryota > Metazoa > Arthropoda > Arachnida > Ixodida > Ixodidae > Dermacentor > Dermacentor silvarum. The sequence continues at coordinate 162,201,516 of NC_051160.1, forward strand.
TTATCTTGGTGAATATTTTATACAATACTGAAAGCAAGCTAATGGGTCTATAATTCTTCAGTTCTTTAACGTCTCCCTTCTTATGGATTAGTATAATGTTGGCGTTCTTCCTGCTCTCTGGTACACATGAAGTTGTGAGGCATTGGGTGTAAAGGGCCGCAAGCTTTTCAAGCATGATATCTCCTCCATCTTTGATTAAATCAACTGTTATTCCATCTTCTCCGGCAGCTTTTCCCCTGGTCATGTCTTTCAAGGCCCTTCTAACTTCAGCGCTAGTTATGGAAGGAGCCTCTGTATCCGGTTCATCACTATTTTGAATGAAAGTAGCTTGGCTGTTTTGGGCACTGTACAGGTCAGTATAAAATTCTTCCGCTGCTTTTACTATGTCATCGAAATTGCTGATGATATTACCATGCTTATCTTTCAGTGCATACATCTTGCCTTGTCCTATGCCAAGCTTTCTTCTTACTGATTTAATGTTGCGTCCATATTTTACGGCTTCCTCAATCTTTCCCACGTTATAATTTCGAATATCCCTTACTCTTTTCTTGTTGATTAGTTTTGACACTTCAGCGAATTCTATCTGATCTCTTGAGTTGACATTTTCATCTTTTATCGTTTCTTTATTAGGTCCTTTGTTTCTTTGGAGAGCTTACCTACTGGTTCCCTTGGTGCCCTACCTCCCACTTCAATTGCTGCTTCTGAGATCAGCCTAGTTACGGTTTCATTCATTACCTCTATGTTGTCCTTATCTTCCTTTTCTAAAGCTGCATATTTGTTTGCAAGCACCAGCCTTAATTGGTCTGCTTTTACCCTTACTGCCTCTAGGTTAGCCTGTTTCTTCTTGACTAATTTCACTCTCTCTCTCTCTTCAAATTGAGAGAAATCCTAGACCTCACTAACCTATGGTCACTGCCCTTAACCTTACCAAACACTTCTACATCCTGCACTATGCTTGGATCGGCAGGAGAGTAAGAAATCTATTTCATTCCTTGTTTCTCCATTAGGGCTTTTCCAGGTCCACTTCCCGTTGCTGCGCTTCCTGAAGAAGGTGTTCATTATTCGGAGCCTATTCCTTTCCGCAAATTCTACTAACATCTCTCCTCTTGCATTCCTAGAATCGATGCCGTAGTTGCCAATTGCTTGCTCACCAACCTGCTTTTTCCCCACTTTTGCATTGAAGTCGCCCATGACTAAAGTATACTGAGTTTGCACCTTTCTCATTGCTAGTTCAACATCTTCATAAAACTGTTCTATTTCTTCATCATCGTGACTAGAGGTTGGGGCATAGGCTTGTACTACCTTCATTTTGTACCTCCTATTCAGCTTTATTACGACGACTGCTACCCTCTCATTAATGCTGTAGAATTCATCAATGTTGCCCGCTATGTTGTTATGCACTAGAAATCCTACCCCGGATTCTTTCTTATCTGGAAGACCTCTGTAGCAGAGGACGTGGCCGTTAGTCAGCACTGTGTAAGCCTCACCAGTTCTTCTAACTTCACTAAGGCCAATAATATCCCAGGAAATACAAGGTCACTTAAATGTAACTGCAAGTTTCATGTGCCGTGGCGAAAACGAATTGTGTGATGCTGATGTTGCAATGTTCGCACCAGCTTTGCTACGTCTAGCGTGCTGTATGCATGTACAAGGAAGGAAGGAAAGAGTGGAGAAGGAAAGGCAGGGAGGTTAACCAGTGTTCGTGATGTACTTGTCATCATAGCGAGTGATAAAGTTGTGGGGATGCGCGACTCGCACGCGTCCCCTGATGTTGTTTTCCCCGCATGTCTCCTGTAGTCCGGCTTCTCTGCGTGGCTAAGCCCGGCGGTGGTTGCGGCGCGTTGTGAGATATGGCGCTAGTGTCGCGATGCTAACGCCACCGAACGGCGGGGTCACTTGGGAGAAAAAGGTCGGAGGCGCTCTCTCTTTGGCTTGGGATCGGCGACCAACACGCACGAACGCTTCGCGCGTGCGCCAGCCCGCTTCGCGCGACCGTCGCGCGAGGCTAAGAGCGGAACACCGGTATGGACGAACACGGATCGTTCGAGCGCGCCACCGTTCGCGTGACCGTACACGTGAACGACCACGCGACGGTGTCATAGCATGGGGCGAACGTATTCTCTCGCTATCGGGTCGCGGTGAGTCGGACTTCTTTGATTTGTCGCGCGCCCGTGTGAATGTTCTTTGGTAGTAATTCGGCTAGTATGTATTAGTGTATGAAAGGTGCAATAAATTCCCTTTTGATTGTTTGCACTACTGTGTTGTCGTTCCTTTGTCCCAAGCGCACACATGTGAGACCCCACATCTGGCGCCCAACGGGGAGCACACGCTGCCACCTTCTCCCGCGGGCGCTCGCCCGTCGCTTGCGAACGGAGCGCACGCGGCGGTAGCAGTGAGGAGCTGCAATGAGGAGCAAAACAAAATAGCGCTGCATATATGCTCGAAATACTTTTTGCCATTCATATGCATATACGCTGGGAGAAGCAGCTACACTGTTTCAGTCATAGGCGTGCACAGGGTTCTTCTGCATTTGGCGGGAGAGGGGGGCAATGCGCCCCCCCCCCCTCCCTTTGAGCGCACGCCTATGGTTTGCACTAAGTGATCGCTAAATGAAAACTTGGGGCACGATATTGCGCAAGAACACCCATACACGCCAAATCCAGCCTATGCAATGGTTGTAAGTACTTCCCTGTTCAAAATGCTTCCATCGTATCTTCCCTGTAGTGTATCGATTTCTGCTACGACTGCTAGCCATGTTCCCTAATACCTCTAAAATGCACAACTCCATTGTGTATGCACGCCAGAACGAAAACACAATTTTGGAACGGCAAACGGCTTATGCACAGAAACACATGGCACTCAGCATTACCGCTGACATGTCAGACTTCAACGAGCTCGTACACAGTTCCCCGCATGTCCTCTTTTAATCGTTACATTACTAGTTACGCCATCTTGGGCATTAAAGTGAACAATTGGCACTATGGGCGAGTAAAAATGGCCGACTACAGTTTGAAGTAAAAAAATTTGCCGCGTATCTGCGTGCTTCGCTGCAAATGTCGTCGAAAGACGATAGTATTCTGCCGGCCGTACTACATGAGTGCTGGTCTGATCCGCGGCCACCCGTGATGCTGTTTTCGTACCATTTCCGTCCTGCCATGAAGGTTTGTTTGAACAGATTTCATTTTACCGCATTATTTCATCAAGCGGCCATTTATGTTTTGCCCTGCCTCAGACAGCGCTTCTTTATGTTGAATCAGCCGCATCTGGCTGGGATTGATAAAATTGAGGAGGCGCTGCGTGAGACATGGACGCCATCTGGCAATACATCGGGAAACATGAGCTTGTGCAGAGGGTTTCCTTCCTCCATGGCAGAGGGCGCTCGTCGGCGCGCAGTCGGGGAACGTCGTTCGTCGGCGCGCATAGCATGGCATTTTCAGCGCAGCTTAAGAAACTAGGGTCTTTAGAGTTACGTATCTATGTATTTTCTATTAAAGGAACACACCTCCTAATACTTACCTAGTAATGTTGCGCCTCAGATATGCGTAATATTTACTTTGTGATCGATAACGTTCACAAGTATGAACAGCCGTACCAGTTTAAGTAGTGTGGGCGGTAAGCAAGTGGTCCAACTTTGGCCGGGTGGCTGAATCGGGTGACAGACAGACAAACAGACAGACAGACAGACCAAATTTTCAGCGTTTAAGTTCCCCAAGAAAGACTATCGTCTTTAATATTCCAACGATTCTTGCGACCATGACGTTTAGGGCGTCATAGCCCTTTCTCGACACGAAGCTCGCCGTGTCGGCCGGGCTGAGTCCCTCTGGCTTCATAATGGCGATCAGCCTGTCGTCGCCGCACGCTAGCACGCCTGGAATGGCGCCGCGTCGCGCAAACGCCGCCTTTGCCTCATCCTTGGCAGCCGGTGTCAAGGAAAAGTCCACCAACTTTCTCTGGACAGACACGGAAATTATGGCCTCCGTCACCTCGTGAATGGTGTTGCTCACGGCCGACTGCGCCATGCCTATGTGCTCCTCGCGACCAACGCTCTTCTGGAAGCTTCCGGTGCCGAAGAATCGCAGCGCGCACAACACTTTCCTTTCTGTGGAAAGGCCACTGGCTTGCTGGCATCCAATGATAGGGTCAAGCTCGTCGCAAAAGATACGCACTGTTCGTTTTGACAGACGGAAATGCTGCCGGAACTCTTCTTACGTCAACCCTTCAAATGCATCGTCTACCTCGGGTCGTCGTCTCTGCGCGTCTCCAGCAGCCGCACAGGCGACATGAAAAGGCACGGCAGAGAAAGCAAACGCCATTTTCTCCAACTGTTGGGAGTGCCGAATTGGATGGAACCGGATACGAAAGAAGGCAACTGTCCCAAGCCCTTACGTTTTAATCCAATGCAAGCCGTCTGGTAGCCGTTCTAATCCGTTCTATCGAAACGGACAGACTCGGCATCCGTTCCAAGGTCGACCCAACTGGTCGCGTAGCTTCGGGTGAAAAACGGTTCAGAACAAATTGTCACCGACATCAGCAAGGGTGGTTATGGGAGCAGCGATTGAGGCGCGACTATGTTTGGAGGGAACAAACATTGGGAAATTAAAGCGATACACAGTTAGATTCATTCAACGAAAATAAATTCCTAATCAATTTTATATACGCATGGCGAGAAAAAAGCAACTCTATTTTACTTGATCGATCCTTATCAATAAATACTTTTTGCAGCGCCCACCGCAAGAGCGCCCACCGATAGCGGCGGGCGTTGACGCCGCTATCACTTGCAATGCAATGCAGCTCTTGAAGTGGACAGAAAGGCGCACTCGTAAAGTTCACCTGTTACAATACGCCGCCCTCGCATTTTATGCTGCTTTGCTTGTCGACGTTTGTCTGACTTTGGTGACGTGGGTAGTTTCATTGCTTCTTACCTGTTTCAGTCAAATTAGTGATTTGCAACAGCCAGATAATTGTTTACTTTAGTTGTTTCGTGGGACAGCGCTGGCCGACGGGCTTGGCGTCCATGGACACAAAGAACGAGCACTCTACGCCCAAAGTGTTCGTCGGGCCTAAAGATAGTACGCTCTCTGCAGGATGCGATTTCGACACCCGTACGGCTGAACTTATCCTGCATCGCTTTCCGCGCTGAAAGCTCGAAACGCCCATCAAATCGAATGGCGGGGATTTGAATATACAGCTCTCATGGCAGGCCTTCGAAAACAAATTTCGCGCCTTTGAGACAAAATGACGTCACTTCTGTTTTTCAACAGATATGATGTCAAATTATTTTTTCTTCCGCCGGAAGTGTTTTCCCTCTTCACACAGATGGCGTAAGCCCCATGAACCACAGATGAACCGCCATGTTTTGAACGTATGGGCTTCTATGGAAGCTTCGCTACCAGGTATATTTACCTTCCGTTCCGTTGCGTTCGTCCGATAGCAGACGACACGGAATGATTGACAGCAGCAAGACGTCAGGGCTAGCGTCACACAATTACGTCATGGCGTTCGTCACGATTCAAATTGACAATCGTGTGCGTCTGCTCGATGACGGACCGCCTCCGTCTATTTTGGAACTCGTACAAGATCGCACCCTAGATATCCTCGATTTTTTCTTCTTTTCCTTTTTTTTTTTCTTTTTCACTTTGCACCGCTGAGTCGACCACTTTGTTTTAACACCAGATATACACGAGCACGGAATATGCAAAGTATCTCGCGCCATGCGTTGCCACGGTCTTTTCCGCAAGTAGCACTGCATGCTCCAACGGCGTGCTGCCGCCGTCTGGCATACTTTCAACGTTTGCCTACAAGAAACCACAGCGGAGAATGTGACAAACCAAAAGACATACATGTAGGGGGACTCGCCTTTGCCAAACTGTTCCTTAGCACTTTTTCCCCGACGCTGCCTTTCTCCCTTGAGATGAATAAAAAAAATATATTTTTTTTCATTTCCTTCCCCTATGTTTTACTGCATTAGGGTCTAATCCCGCTAACGCACTCAACGTCAAATAACGCGTCATGCCACGTAACATCACTTTTCGAACATATTCGCCCGCGATATGTAAATGAGAAACGCATGTTGGCCGTACTTCTAGTTTGCCTACTGTTATTGGGACCATGTACGGTCAGACGTTAGACAGGCATAATCCAGTGAACGTGAACAGAACACATTACAGTCGTGCATTTGAACTGTTTTGAAACTTATTTACATAAAAAGGTTTACA